>NC_037668.1:211950694-211993025 GCF_003255815.1 Theropithecus gelada | reverse complement strand
TTTTTTTGAGACGGAGTCTCGCTCTGTCGCCCAGGCTGGAGTGCAGTGGCCGGATCTCAGCTCACTGCAAGCTCCGCCTCCCGGGTTTACGCCATTCTCCTGCCTCAGCCTCCCGAGTAGCTGGGACTACAGGCGCCCGCCACCGCGCCCGGCTAGTTTTTTTGTATTTTTTAGTAGAGACGGGGTTTCACCGCGTTAGTCAGGATGGTCTCGATCTCCTGACCTGGTGATCCGCCCGTCTCGGCCTCCCAAAGTGCTGGGATTACAGGCTTGAGCCACCGCGCCCGGCCAACAGCAAGTTTTATAATAAGAATTTGTACAAATTATTATGACAGAAAATAAGGGAAATCTGGAAAAAGAAGTTTTAGTTGACTATTTAAAGATTAAAATAATTCATTAGGGCACAAAAATGAAGTAATATTATTCCAGTAAGGAACAAACATAGGGAGGGACGATAATGCATTTGTGGGCATTAGGCATACATCAAATGAATGACCAGACAAGGAAGGGATGTTCTATGTAAGTGGTTACCACACTTTGTGGCCTCAGAACATCGTTACACCGCTATTATTGGGGACATCAAAGAGCTTCTGTTTATGTGGGTTATACCTATGCTATTTACTGTATTTTAAATTTAAGTAAATTTAAACAGACATTTTTTAATCACACATAACATGTTAACATATGAAAATAACTGTATTTCCAAAATGAGAGAAAAATAGCACAATCACATTGCTTTATATTTTTGAAAATTTCTTTAATTTCTTGCTTAAGAACCCAATTAGATTCATATAGCTGCTTCTGCATTCAAATAGTTGCAATATGTTGTTTTGGTTCAAGCATGTAAAAAATAATCTGGTCTCACACATATAGTTAGCTGCAAAAGTGATGAGATTTTCAATTGCCTTTATAGATAACTGTGGTTATTCTTCTTCCATATGACCCAAAAATTGTACAAGTGGTAGTTTCTTAATATTTTTGCAATTAAAAATGTGAAACTATATGCAAAGGCATTTTATACTCAGTTACATTAAAATCCATTTGTCTGTTTTGCACTGTGAATGGACATTTTACCATGAATGATTTTGTAACATCACACATTGGTCACTGGAAAAATACTGTTTCACTCAGTTAAGCAGATCTTCCACGTGTTGTCATATTAATTGTACAATACCAAAAAGTCACATTTGTTAAAGTCACCACTAATTTCATCAGAAAAAGTCTTTTAGTGCTGAGAAACTGTCAAGTTCACAGTGGTTGATATGAGTTCTCCAATATTCTAATTTTTGCTTGAAAGCTTTAATGTTACCAGTTGTTTCCCTTACAGTGACAAACCACATTCGAATCCCTATAGCTTGTCTGTCAGTCATTTTTTAAAAATAAAAACGGTGTTCCATGAAAAGTAGCAGCAAGCACAGCTTGCCACTCAATCTTACAAGTACTTTTTCTCAGGAACATCATTGTCCTCGGTATGTAGCGGAAGTACTTAATGTGTGCGTCCCATTTCACCACACAGAATATTTCTAAAGCATGTACTCAAGATTACATAAAATTAGTAATTTTATACTACTTTTTTCTGGACATTCTTACATGAAACTGGCTGGGGTTTTTTGATGTTGTTGTTGTTGTTGTTTTCCTTTCTGCAGTGTGTGGAGAAGAATATAACGGCCCCGTGCATAGTTGGGTACTTCTGTCTTGACTGGTGCTCAGGCCCCAGCTATTTTAGCCACCACTATTTTTGAACCATCGGTGCAAGTTCCAACATAGCAGAAGGGCCAATAATGCCCAGTTTTGATTTTGCAGACCCCCTGAATGGCTCTTGAGTACCATCCTTTGGAACAATTGTTCTAAATAAAATTACAAAATAGAGGAAAAGAAACAGGAAAAAGGAAATTTATTGAGCAACCTCTATGTACCAGGGACTAAAGAGCATTAGGGTTCGTTTAGTTAAAGTGATCAAAAAATGAAAATAATTAACCAAACAAAAAATAAAACTCTTAATAAATTAGCTAAGGCAAAAAGGGACTGCATTAGTTCACATAACTAAACTGAGGCCAGGGAACGGGTACCACAGGAACCCAAGAATAACTGAAAGTTGGCGCCAGGTGCAGTGGCTCACGCCTGTAATCCCAGCACTCTGGGAGGCCAAGGCGGGCGGATCACTTGAGGTCAGGAGTTTGAGACCAGCCTGGCCAACACGGTGAAACCTCGTCTCTCCAAAAAATACAAAAATTAGCCGGGCGTGGAGGCACGTGCTTGTGATCCCAGCTACTTGGGAGGCTGAAGCAGGAGAATTGCTTAAACCCGGGAGGCAGAGGTTACAGTGAGCCGAGATCGCGCTGTTGCACTCCAGCCTGGGCGAAGAAAACACACATGCTCACACCCTCTCCATCTCTCTCCCTTGGCCTTCAATCTCTGACCAACTCTTCCCATGAAGTTGGGACTTTGGCTGCTGGCAGCTACTAGTTCAGCTTTCTAACTCTGTTACCAGAAAGGAAGAGACTCTCTTCCATTATTCTAATGTAAAAAACGCCAGGGAAAGACGGGCTCATCTTGGGTAATATGCTGTCTTTGTGGCCAGGATTGCGGGTGGGAGAGGTTGCATTAGAGTTAGGAATGGCTTCTGTGATTGGCAGGCGCCACCTGAATCATGTGGTTGGACTAGGGAGAAGAATGGGTCCCAAAACATAATGTGGGAGTTTTTGGTTTCAGAAGGAAGGAGATGTTCTTGGCAAATTTAATGTGCGTGTGTGCTTATATATTTAATATAAACATCACAATACATTTTGAATCAGCCAAATTTTAAAAATGAGGAACCTACTTGTCAAAGAGTTTAAGCAACTTTCCCAGCATCACAAAACTATTAATTTAGGGAGCTGCATTTACGTGCCTCTAAGTTCAACTTTGAAGGTTCTGAGTTCAACTTTGTCTGGCAACCTCCCAACGAGGACAAGAGAATGTGTGAGGTGATTCAAAGAGTCAACTTATTCATAAAACCCCAAACATCCTTTTTTCTACATATTTACTTACTACTAATTTATTTGCACAACATTAATATTTTTAAAATTATCAATTGTTTGACAGTGGAAAATCATGACTTCATCCTAAAGACGTGATTGGATGTATGGAATAAATTTTTTGTGACAGCTTATTCATAAAATGTTGCTATATTATAGTATCAAATTGTGACAGGTTAATGACTCATATTTATTAAATAGTTAATATGTGTTGAACTCTATGCTAACCACTTAGTAGACACTGTGAAAATTCAATCTTTACAACAGTGCCATTAGCCAGTTACTATCACGATTTCCCTCAGTTAACGCCTAAGAGGTAGAGGTCTTGATGGTTTTACTTTGGTAATTACATTCTCCAGCCAAGTAGTGGCACCCACCTCTTCTACTCACACCTTGAGCCAGAACTAGTTACACGCCTCCTCCTCACCAAATAGGGCTAGAAAATACAAACCTACTGTGCCCCTGGAAGGAGACGTACCAAGAGTATTTAACAACACAAACATCTTTGAGTTTAAATCTCCATGGGAGAAGCACCTACTAATAATGTGTTATCTAATTAACCATTGATTTTAAATTAGCTGGGAAGCTATACTATGCTCTGAATATGTGTGGGAATAAAGTTTGTGATAGGAAGTGAAGCTCTGGTGACAGGTGTGGCTGCAGTGTCCCATGAGCCACATGCATGCATGACCCTTAAGCCGGATAACAGAAAGTAGGGATGAGAATACAAATAGGAGGCTGATTGATACCATAGACAGATTTGTGTTATTTTGTAAATTTTTTCCTCCACATTAAAACTCACAAATTTTTGCCATTGAACTTCCTTTGGGAAATCCTCCCAATTCTTCCTAGATTTAAACCTTAAAGCCATGTCATGGCAACTGTTCTGTGCTCCAATATCCACCTTGCTGCTAAGAGAAAGGACTCAGCCACCCTACTTCTCCCCTGAATAAGCTGCTCCCACTCAGGACTAGTTGCAGACTTAGATGTGCTGACTGTAGCTCCTCTCAGATCCCTTCCAAGATAATCATCAAAAAGAAACTACAGGCTGGGATGGTAGCTCACACATGTAATCCCAGCACTTTGGGAGGCCGAGGTGGGCAGATTGCATGAGTCCAGGAGTTCAAGACCAGCCTGGACAACACCCCATCTCTACCAAAAAAATACAAAAATTAGCTGCGCGTGCTTGTCTGTGGTCCCAGCTCCTCAGGAGGCTGAGGCAGGAGGATCCGTTGAGCCCAGGAGGCAGAGATTGCAGTGAGCCATGATTGGGCCACTGTACTTAGGCCTGGGCAATAGCACCAGACCCTGCTGCCCAACAAAAAGGAAGAAAGAAGGAAACTACAATATGAAACTGAGGAAACCGTAAAGCTCAAGAATTTTTAGTGAATTCTTAAAGCCATTACTCTTTTTTTTTTCTTTCTTTTTTTTTTTTTTGAGACGGAGTCTCGCTCTCTCGCCCAGGCTGGAGTGTAGTGGCCGGATCTCAGCTCACTGCAAGCTCTGCCTCCCGGGTTCCTGCCATTCTCCTGCCTCAGCCTCCCGAGTAGCTGGGACTACAGGCGCCCGCCACCTCGCCCGGCTAGTTTTTTGTCTTTTTTGGTAGAGACGGGGTTTCACCGTGTTCGCCAGGATGGTTTTGATCTCCTGACCTCGTGATCCGCCCGTCTCGGCCTCCCAAAGTGCTGGGATTACAGGCTTGAGCCAAAGCCATTACTCTTAATTTTTATTTTATGCACTCTGAGTTTGGAACAGAAATGCTTCAACAATACCTACTCCAGTCGAAACCATAGATTATTTTAAGAGTGAAATTATGTATCCTTGGACACAGCTTCTGGTGAACAATAGATGGCTCCATAAAGCTGCTATACCCATGGCTACAATGTATCACAGCTAAAGGATACGGACTAAAATCAGCCAAATGAAGAGACACATACAGTGGAGCCTAGGAAGGCTCCAAATTCAAAGCTTCCGGTTGTCCTGTCTACGTAGAGTCATGGAAAGTGTTGTCTTCGAGTGTGACAATAAGGTCAGAGTGTTGCCAACCAGGGAAGCTCACCCAGGCTTTGGTGCCCAGAGTCCTTGTTGGCACTCCATCTGCAGGCACCGCTGACTACACACATGGTTGATCCAGTGTCCAGCCCCTCTAGAGGTCAAGCTGTTACTGTGTGACCTAAGGCTCCCATACCAAATCACATTGTTGGATGCCTGGCATGTCCATCCCCCTGCCCTAAATCACATTGTCACACTCCTATCTGTCAGAAACAATGTTCCAAGGGCTTAGATATTACCTTCCAGAAGGCAAGGACAAAGGTCATATCTCTCCTTGAATAAGATTAAATTCTTTTTTTTTCTTTTTTTTTTGAGACGGAGTCTCGCTCTGTTGCCCAGGCTGGAGTGCAGTGGCCGGATCTCAGCTCACTGCAAGCTCTGCCTCCCGGGTTCACGCCATTCTCCTGCCTCAGTCTCCCAAGTAGCTGGGACTACAGGTGCCCGCCACCACGCCCAGCTAATTTTTGTATTTTTAGTAGAGACGGGATTTCACCGTGTTAGCCAGGATGGTCTCGATCTCCTGATCTCATGATCCACCCACCTCGGCCTCCCAAAGTGCTGGGATTACAGGCGTGAGCCACTGCGCCTGGCCTAAATTCTTTACTATACAAGCCACACACACACACACACACACACACACACACACACAGAGAGAGAGAGAGTGCTAAAACAAAACCTTTCACACTTGAAGCCCACTTATAAGATATATGATATGATTTGGCTGTGTCTACATCCAAATCTCATCTTGAATTGTAGCTCCCATAATTCCCACATGTTGTGGGAGGGGCCTGGTGAGAGAAAACTGAATCATGGGGGTGGTTTCCCCCATACTGTTCTCATGGTAGTGAGTAAGTCTCACGAGATCTGATGGTTTTATAAGGGGAAACCCCCTTCACCTGGTTCTCATTATCTTGTCTGCCGCCACGTAAAATGTAAGTTTCACCTTCTGCCATGATTGTGAGACCTCGTCAGCCACGTGGAACTGTGAGTCCATTAAACCTCTTTTTCTTTATAAATTACCCAGTCTCAGGTATGTCCTCATCAGCAACCTGAGAACAGCCTAACACATCATATATTGTCCATACGGGAAAACATGAAACCAAAGAAGAATTCTGTTTATTGTGGCCACTGATAACAACTTTTGTAAATATTACCCTTTCCTGGAAAGATTTTGTAAAGCAGCAGTAATTTTTTTTTTAATAATGCATTTATACAATTATTCTACAAAGAAAAAGCTTGGATACTAGTACCTTTAAAATAAGTGGGGTTAATTATGAGTTTTTCACTTCTAAAACTAAGCTTTACATACTCTCCTTTCTATTGACCTAATTAACTCAATCTCTAGAGATCTTTGGCTTTACTGTGAAGTTCAGGACATGTCACTGCTGATGAATAAATTAATGATATAAAGGAATCAAAGTCAAAATTAGCATAAAATTACTATCCCACTGCTCACCACCTTCAGGGAAATCTAACTGCATTTATTAGGACACCTGTCGATGAGACAATCAACTCTGACAAAAATTTTGGTTTTCGTTTTAGATACCGCTGGTGAAATGTTGTCATAAACCTTATGCTATTTCAAAAGCATGAAATCTGGGCCTTCACCAAATGATTGTTATTTTGTGATTCCCTCAACAATTATAGTCTTCAAAAACTGAAATCTTGACACAAAGGGTCTTCACTGTGAAATTGCAGCAATTACCCTTTAAAAATTGATTTTATTCATATTCACCTTACAGGGGCTTTGGGTATACTGGGGTGTTATATTTTAAACGCAGCTATTTTAGGGAATGTTGGAAAGGATATTCATCTTCATCTAAATAGGCTTTGGATAAATAGTAAAGGAAAGAGCCAATATTATAAGAGAGTGCTGACTTAGAAATAAGCAACACTTATCAGAAATCTACCTTGTCCATAGGCTTTCGGAAATATGCTAATACTATATTGTTGATCTTCCTTGGAGCATGCCATACCAGGAAGACGTCCAAGAAAAAAATAGCAGATCTGGAGAAAGAGAGCGCATGTAACAATAAAGCATTTAAATATAAATATTACTAAAACCTGTTTCCCACCTAGCTCTTTCTCCCACTTTCTCCAATATTTTTTTTTATGTGTGGTCTTTGTTATAATTAAGGAAATGTTTATTTCCTAATTTATTTGTTCTGTCTCATAAATAGGTTATCCTTAAGTGCTGATTGGATAATTAATATTTGAGAAAGACAATTTAAAGTACCTGCTAAATACACATACCTCTAGGACCAGTGGTCTAAGGGGCACACAGCAGGAGGTGAGCAGTGGGCGAGTGAGCGAAGCTTCATCTGTATGTACAACTGCTCCCCATCATTCCCTTTACTGCCTGAGCTTTGCCCCCTATCAGATCTGCAGCAGCATTCGATTCTCACAGAAGTGCAAACCCTATTATGAACTGTGCATACAAGGGATCTAGGTTGCATGCTCCTTATGAGAATCTAATGCCTGAAGATCTGTCACTGCCTCTCATCACTCCCATATGGAACCATCTAGTTGCAAGAAAACAAGCTCAGGGCTTCCACTGGATTCCACATTATGGTGAGTTCTATAATTATTTCATTATATATCACAATGGAGCAATAATAGAAATAAAGTGCACAGTAAATGTAATGCACTTGAATCACCCTGAAACCATACCCCACTCCCCCTACCAGTCCATGGAGAAATTGTCTTCCATGAAGTCAGTCCCTGGTGCCAAAAAAAGTTGGAGACTGCTGGTCTAAGACATAGCCAATAATAACAGAGCAAAGGAGTTTAGTAAATTATAATTTAACAGTGTGACCCTCAACTTTATTAAAATTAAAACCAAAATCAAAGATGTTTGCATATCCTGCAAACCTACTATTGGAGATGGAGAATCCTTTGTCATAAAGTCAATAAAATATAAGGTAAATTCTACTAGAATGTAGTGCCAAGTAAAAGTTTGTTTCTTCTAAAGTGTTAGGGTATATTTTATCAGATAACTCTTGCAAGCTGCACTGCTATCTGCTGGCTGCCAGGAAACACAAAGCTAATAACCTTCTGTTATCAATCGCTTAGGGGTGGTCTTTCACCTTAATAGTGGAACGTGACTTCCCGAAATAGACGGAAATTCAGACCCTGCAGATTTCAATCTGAAAATAGTCTCTGGAGATAGGAAGAGTGATGTGCAGACATTTCCCAGTTTGGCCAGTCACCACAGCTATCCCCTTGGTGTGCCATGCCCGAGTCTAGTCGTGATGGAGATTTTCATTAGAAGGGTTAACTAAATACTAAGAAAGACCAAAGAGAAAATAAAGAAAATGTATAAATGTTTCTAGCAGTGTGTCTTACCACATAGTGGTTTCAGATCCTATCAAATCAAGATCTGTTTACTCCCAAGATCTCTCATGTCCTTTCTCATTCTGCTTCTTTTTCCAAGAGGGAAAAAACCACCCCTTGCCTGAATTCCTCATTTCCTGGTGAAACTTTGGAAGCTCTAGTATTCATTTTACTTTTTCCTCAATATTTTCTTACTTTTAGTCTTTATTTTTAACTCCCACATGTGTATTTACATTATAAACTGTTTTAAGTTACTTCTCAAAGTAAAGAGAGACTAAAAAACAAACAAATCAACACATAAATTGAGAGTGAGGCTAATTTATAATGCTAATGAACCCTTCAGTGAGGGATTCAAGCCCCAGTTTGGGGTTGGACTAGCACAGCATATAAATGAATTACAGGTTACCAAATTCTGCAGGCCATGGGAGATTTGGTATAAAACAGCAAACAGTTTACAGTCCTTCTCAATATTAAAGAATATAAAATTGCTTTGTATCTGTGTGATGTGAAACAGCAAGTCAAAGGAAGGGTGAACTTGGTCTGCTTTCCACTTCAGTGTTTCTCACTTTACTTAACTGTAACTCAGATGCGCTCTATCTAATAACCCATTTTGCTGTTTTAGGCAGTCTGTTTTCAAGCAGGCAGGAGACATTAGGACATACCACGCAGGACAGTGAGTCATGTATGTCATTCTGCTGGGGCAAAGCCTAAGGTTTTGTGCTGGTAGTCACACAATGTAACTGAAAAAAATGCCATATTCGCCATCATCCAATATAAAACGGTGCTTCTTCATTGTAATCATCTCTTCCAATCCTGTTTTCTTCCTGGAAAGAACTAGGTGACAGCATGGCATTGCTCAGTGGAAGATTTTCTGGTTTTCATTGTATTAGACAATCACTACATAGTAAATTGAATGGCACAATGGCGCAAGAGATAACCAAGGCTATCAGCCCAGCTATAGAAAGGAGACTTTACATTTGCTGTGACACAAAACAACGATCTCATATTTATTGTATCAAGACTGCATTACCCCTCTGGACTATCACTGTCATAACAGGCTATACATTTTGCTTCAGTTTCAGTTGCTTCAGTGATACATCATTATTTTCTACAAATACTACACTTTCCATAAAGGAAGAAAGAAAGGGACTAATAAATGAGCCCCATTCTCTTAATCAAGACAAGTGAGAAAACAAGGACATTGGACGGAACATGTCCTCACTTCTGATATCTCCTATGTGATTATTTACATCACAGTTTAAAAGAGACCATTTTAAAAGAAATACACTTTTAAATATGTATTCATATTTATAGACTATATCATATGGTCAAAAACTGTTATCAAAATTATTAACTAATTTATATATGACATATAAGTAATATTTAATAAGTTTTACAATATGTTTTGAAAAACTTGAACTTCCTCAATGTCACTTTACAAATATATAAAAATATATGTATATGTATATATAAATATGCATATAGATGTGCATGTGTACATACATACCCACATATGTGGATATATGATATAGCCACATACATGGATACATATAACTATAATGTCATTACATTTGAAAACCATAAAAACTGGCTGCTGGTACAAAATTCCAGCCTTCATTAAGTTCATTTATAGATCTACTCATCCAACAATTAATTTACTCAACAAATATTTGTTGAGCTTTTTGTGTAAGCCATTGGGCTGATTGATGGATTTAAAAATAATTAAGATTGGTACTTGTCCAAAAAGAGGTTACAATCCATTAAAGGACATAAGACAGTTATAAAACCAACTATTATGAAAGCCAGAATAATTACAAGCCAACTGACTGGTGCCAAGGGAGTGCCGTTCTTTCAAATACATGGAATTCCAAAAATGTTCATGGAGACTGTGGCAGCTAAGCTAGGGCTTAAAAAATGTGTACTGTTCCAAAGGCGAAAGGAAAAAGTTTAACTAGAATAAATTTAAAAATAATTGAACTAGAGTAAATGACTTAAGAAAATGCAGAGACAGGAAAGGAATTTTGGTTGAACTTAAGAGTCATCAAATTTGGCTACAACGTCAGCTATATTTTTAGAAACTACTATGAGAGATGAAGCTGGAAGAATGTTTTACGTTGAGATGGTAGAGGATCTTCAATGTATGACCAAAAGGTTTAGTGTTCAACAAATGAGCCGAAGACAGTCAGCGAAGTGTTCAGATCACTGAGTGAAGTGAACACAGCTGTCTGCATGGGCTTCTCCTCATGCTGCCATGAGCCATAGATTGTTGTGAAGAAAAGCCATTCAACAGTGGGTTTGTGTCTGAGTCTATGTGACACTGATCACAAGAAACTGGGTGCTAATAGTGTTGAAATCTGAAAGAAAGGCAACGTGTGTCTGCCTGTGTATGCACAGACATAAGCATGTAGTTGGCACAGAGTTGTTACAGGTACAAGGAAGAGGTTAGTGGCCAGGCACGGTGGCTCACGCCTGTAATCCCAGCACTTTGGGAGGCCGAAGCAGGTAAATCACCTGAGGTCAGGAGTTTGAGATCAGCCTGGCCAACGCGGTGAAACCCTGTCTCTATTAAAAATACAAAGATTAGCTGGGTGTGGTGGGGGGCACCTATAATCCCAGCTACTCAGGAGGCTGAAGCAGGAGAATCACTTGAACCTGGGAGGCAGAGGTTGCAGTGAGCCGAGATCATGCCACTACACTCTAGTCTGGGTGACAGAGCAAGACTCTGTCTCAAAAAAAAAAAAAAAAGAGGTTAGTTTTTGAATATTGGAGGTTTGGGAGAAATTAAAAATAAATTACTACATATTATATATTACATAGTCACAGTTTTGGGGATTAGGTTTGGACATCTTCGAGGTGAGAAGGGAAGCATTTTTCATGTGCCATGTAGTGTCCTTGGTGGTTGAGGTCGGGAATCTGCATTTTCATGATGTCTCGAAGTGAGCTTGTGCAAGTACAAAGGCCTACAGATTATTTTAAGGCTTAAACAGTCACAAGGTTTTAAAGCCAGGCAGCTTGTGGTCTCTTTAGCAATGTGATTCCCTCTAAAGTTTAGTAGATTTCTTCTGTGCTTCCAATCAGTTCCATGTTTCATTATCCATAATCAAATTACCTTTCTGGAAAAAGATAATAGGTCTTCTTTATTATCCCGATTTTTTTTTTGCTCTATCTCTACCTTTCTAGTTCTTGCCTTAATGGCAGCTACTTTAAAACCATCTAAAACATAGGCTGGTAAAGACAGAAAGGAGCCTTAACACCCACTGTTTGGAAGTTCAAAGTACTTTGTTTTCCAATTGTGTAAGGCCCCAAATATCTCTACTCTTTATTTCTCCTTCCACAAACCTGCAAATTCCCGCTTGACCTCACCTTAGATGTAATGCCTTACTAAAGTAAAAAGTAAAAGTCCACACTACAACACTTTCTAACCACTTCTAGAGTCACCCAGCCTGCCTCGCACGTTAGTACAGCTGACTGTTTCACTAAACATTAGACCAAACTTTGTGAACTTTTCAGAGTATGATATCCATTTCCACACTTTCAGTTATCCAAAAAAAGCCAATGTCTTATATTGTTATTGTTAGAGAGCAGCTTATATAAAAATATCTATTTCTGTATTAAATAAAGTAGGCAAGACTGTAACAGCAAATGAACCTAAAATACCTGTGTGTCTTATTACAGTAGAAATTTATTCTTTTATGATAGTCTGTTGCAGGTTTTCCAGGACATCAGTGGGTTTGCTCCAAATGGTGATTTAGAGACCTACTTCTCATCCACCTGTGGCTCCATCAGCCTTGAGTTCTAGCTAATAGAACCTGAGTGGAAATGACTGTCATTTTATGTGTCTTCCCCTGTTCTCTTTTCCTTCTACTATTTATCTTGATCTGCATCCATTCAGTAGAACTCAATGACATGAGTTGGGTCTCACATCTAAGTTCAGTTGAAGCAGGGAATTGTAATCTATTCATATTCCAGTAGAAGAAATATATTCATTTTAGATTTTGGTAAACAACGAACAGTCTCTACCATACCACCAAATGATTATTTACATGTCTTCATTTAGGGTATTTGCTGCAGCTTTTAAGTAACAGAAAGCTCAATTCCACAAATGTAAATCTACTTATATACATTTCATATAGTCCCAGACACATAAAGGAATTTGGCAAATCTATTCTGATTTTTTTTTAAGAATTTGGGTCAGACACTTGTTTCTAAAAACACAGTGAAAAAAGCTTCTCAGCCTGGTCTCCAGAAGCAATCTTCCCCACGGTCCCATCCCCACCACTCCCGCAGACAACTGAGGTCTTCTGCTCTACAGAGAGTTCTCTGAACTACGGGAACCCTTCAGCAACAAAATTCACAACACATCTGCGATTAGGAAGGGTCCTTCCAGCCGATCCAGGTCCTTTCTTTCCCCTTTGCGGTAGTCCCAGGTGTTCTGTCGGTTCTAGTACAGAGTTAGGGTTGGGAATTTGCTTGGGATACCACTACGCCTCAGCATCTGCACTCTGTCTAACCTTTTGAATCACTTGTTTCTCTATACACTGTATGAGTTTTCCGTGGCTTTTGTAACACATAATCACCAATGTAGTTTTTAAGAGAAACTTATTCTCTTACCATTCTGGGACGTGAAGTTGGAATCAGTATCACTGGGCTGAAATCCAGCTGTCTGCAGGGCTTCACTCTCTCCAGAGGTCTAGGAGAGGCTCCGTCCATCCCTTGCTTTCTTTCAGTTCTCGTGATTTCCAGCATTCTTCGTCTGTACCACATCACTCCAGTCTTCAAGTCTCTTGCTTTGTCTCTGCATGCTCTCTGAGGCGGATTGAGGGGAAAATCTGTTCCCTGCTTCTTCCAGCTTCAGGTGGCTGTTGCTATGTCTTGTTGCGTTGCTACATCAGCCCAATCTCTGCCTCTATCTTCATATTGCCTTTTTCTCGTCTGTCCATAAAATATAGCCTGCCTCTCTCTTATAAGGATACTTGTGATGGCATTCGGGACCCACCAGGATAATCCAGAACCCTTACCCCATCTCAAGATCCTTAGCTTAATCGCATCTGCAAAGACCCTTTATCTCAAGTAAGGTAACAGATGGTTTCCAGGGATTACGACCTGATACCTTTGGGGAGACCATTTTTCAATCTACTACACATATACCTAGTGTCAAACTTTTCTTCAGTGGAACTGGAACACAAGAAGCTAAGAGAAGACCAGTTGGAATATGTGAGTATTGGCTATATTTACTAATTAATGCATTTCATGTGCCCACTTTAATTTCTCTGCAGAGACTGGATGAAGAGAAAGCAGAGAAAGCAAGCTGTCTTCTTTCTCTTTTTTCCTTACATATAAAAATCAAAAATAGATAATGGTAAGAAGTTCACATGAACCAAGTTATACTGAAGATTCAACTTAGTTTTACCTGAAAGTTTACACAGAAACATTGAGGATCTGATTAAAGGTAAATAACATCAGAAAGACACTTGCATCCTAGTATAAAGTCAACTGCTATAATCTCTACTAATAGTTTACTTTTTTGTTCAGCTGAGAATCTTAGAATTCTAGAACCAAAAGGCTCACTGAGATGATCTAACCTAATTCCTTTATTTTAGAGGTGAAAAAATATGGCCACAAAAGATAAGCTTCTCACCAGTTACAAAGTTACTTAGCTTGCAGCATTACTCAGTCTTTTTCCTTGTCTCCATTTTAGTGCTCTGACTTTTTAGACTTATTGCTATGACCATTTTCTTTAGTGTTACACAGTTGCAATGCACCAATGCACCTAAGTGATTAGTTACCCCTCACCCCTTATATAGAAAGCTCTAGATGTTGCCCTTTAAATTGTTTATTCACACCTGAACACAGAAAAATAGGTCTCCACCAGAATTCTCTTCCAACATCCAAGATAATGTGGACAGAGAAGATAAATTCAGAGGAAGGAAGTTGGAAGAAGTCACTACCTCTTGGAATAACATGTTTTCACTAGACAACTATTACCTCCTAATGAGTCTGTTAAAATAATAATAAAGTAAATGGGAAAAGTGCCAATTAACTTATTTTTAAAAAATAAAAAAGAACTTAAAACATTACCTGGGTGGGTAGTTTTATTTTATTATAGTAGCCTTTAAAATGATTTTCTTATAATCTTTTCACATAAAATACATTATTCCATGGTAGTAATTTATTTGCACAGTGCTGCAGTGTGGATGTTTGTCCTTCCAAACCGCATGCTCAAATTTGATCCCAATGTTGGGGGCCTAATGAGAGGTGTTTGGGTCAAGAGGGTGGATGTCTCATGAATAATGTCTTCCCTGGGAGGAGGGGGAGAATCAGTGAGTTCTTGCTCCCTTACTTCCCCTAAGAGCTGATTGTTACAAAGAGCCTGGCACCTCCCCACAACGTGCTTCCTCTCTCACCATATGATCTCTGCACACACTGGCGCCCATTCACCTTCTGCCAAGACTGGAAGCTTCCTGAGGCCCTTACTAGAAGCAGACACTACACTAGGCTTGTTGTACAGCCTGCAGAACTGAGAGCCAAATGAAACTCTTTTCTTTATAAATTACCCAACTGCAAGCATTCCATTATAACAGCACGAAAAGACTAAAACACACAGAAATTTGAAAAGAAGTGTTACCTGTGAGGCTTTCCCTGGAAAGTATAAAATCGAATTAAACAGATAGCATGACAAAAACATAACGACCCATGACATAGTTTATCTTTTTACCCAACGTTTACATGCTGATAACCCATTCAAGCATCAGAAACTAATCAGTTCAACTCAGAAATTAAAATGAATTGAAATTATCAACATGACTATGGATGCTAAGCAAGTAAATTATATGCTGATTTTTCTGTTAATGTAACTATGCAAGCATACCAAGGAAAGCCATTTTAAACCTGGTTTGTGGCAAAGCATTTATAAACTCTGACTTGATATTTATTTTTAAGTGTGTATGACCTATAGCTTTGTCAAGTCCTATAATCTATAGGTTTTATTTTATAGTAATATCTTTTTATTAAATGTCAAACTATTTCTGGTTTCAGGCTACTAGAGTAAACTTGTATATTCCCAAAGAAATAGGTAACATCATAAAGTCTGAAACAGTGGTGAGTGACTTTAGTCTACATTTCTAGTAGTTGAGGTTGCATGAAGTGCCATATTGGATACGAAAGGAGAATATCAAGGAAAGGAAAAAGAAAGCCATTTGTTGAGGGTCTAATATGTTCCAAGCAAGACACCATATTGGGTATTTATCTATAACTTTCTCCTTCTCCACTCCTTCCCCATCCTCTCAATGGAATAAGCAGGATATCTTGTTCTAGTCCTACCAGATACCATATTAGGTAGTTGTTTTTTTCTCCAGAACTCCCCCTTACTCTACTCCCTCCCCACTGTCAATGCAGTGAACACTGGGATACCTTGTTCTCGCCCCAGCTTTTGCACTATAGTAATAAGCTTTCGGCAGTTCTTACCTTGGGACTTCCTTTTCCTCATCTAGTAAATGAGGGATTCGAAATGAGCCATTGCTAAGATTCCTTTTCTTTGTGCTCTTCTACATAATAGACGACCACTGCAGTAGCTCCTCTCCTTTCAGTACCTTCCTGTTCCCAGTTAGGAAACTATAGTTTATCAGTTTCTGCCAAGGTAGGACCCAGGGTTGTAAACTTGAATAGGAGGATCTTTTTGCTTTGCAAGGAATTGTGCCTACTAACACACATTTTAAAGAGATTACTTTTTGTACCCTTAGTTAAATTATTTTGGAGGCCCCAGACAGAGATAGATCATAGCATAACTTGTATAGTAACGACACAGCGATTTAATCTACAGCCATGCGTTCTTGTCTAACATTCACTTTTCCCCCCAAGGAAAATGTATATAATGTTAAAGTAGTTTAGTGATTAAACTTGTTGTTTCTTGGAACTGCTTGAATTATAGTCCTGTTTACACCACACTAGCTGTTTAACCCTGGGCAATGCACTTAACTTTGCTGTGTTTCCATTTTTTCCTGTGTAATATGGAGTGTGAGCATCTGATAGTGTAATAGGGGTAAAGCTCTTAGTACAATGCCAGCAACACTTTGAGCGTTCAAAAAAGAAAATTACTTTTTACTTTCTCTTCATGCTTTCACCCTACTAGATAATTATCTAGCAGAAGAATTATCCTCAGTAATTTATGCTAACTGTAAGTTAATAAAGGTCAGGATTAAGAATGATAA
This sequence comes from Theropithecus gelada, assembly GCF_003255815.1. Taxonomy (NCBI): domain Eukaryota; kingdom Metazoa; phylum Chordata; class Mammalia; order Primates; family Cercopithecidae; genus Theropithecus; species Theropithecus gelada. The sequence goes on along the minus strand of NC_037668.1, from coordinate 211,976,416 downwards.
AATGGGCCGGGCACAGTGGCTCAAGCCTGTAATCCCAGCACTTTGGGACGCCGAGACGGGCGGATCACGAGGTCAGGAGATTGAGACCATCCTGGCTAACACGGTGAAACCCCGTCTCTGCTAAAAAATACAAAAAACTAGCCGGGCGAGGTGGCGGGCGCCTGTAGTCCCAGCTACTCGGGAGGCTGAGGCAGGAGAATGGCGTAAGCCTGGGGGGCGGAGCTTGCAGTGAGCCGAGATCCGGCCACTGCACTCCAGCCTGGGCGACAGAGTGAGACTCCGTCTCAAAAAAAAAAAAAAAAAAAAATGATAAAATGATTGGCAAACTTTTGCTGAAAGGGCCAGATATTAAATATTTTAGGCTTCTGTGGCCATTTGGTCTCTGTCACAACTACTGAATTCTACCGTTGTAACACAAAAGCAGTCATAGACAATACACGAACAAATAGATTTGGCTTTGTGGCAATAAACTTTACAATAGCAGGTGGCTAACCCACATACTCCTCCAATTAGGTGCGTCCACCATATCCACTCTCAATGACAGAGTCCTAGACTGTCACTCCCTCCCCATTTCTTTTATGAACATGTTCCTGTGCATGTCCTTTATGGACAAATGTGAGATTTCTCACAAGGATGTATACTGATGGTTTGGCTCTGTCTCCCCCAAAAAACTCATCTCAAATTGTAATCTCCATGTGTCGAGGGAAGGACCTGTAATCCCCGTACGTTGAGGGAGGTGACTGGATCATGATGGCAGTTTCCTCCATGCTGTTCTTGTGATAGGGAGTGGATACTCATGATATCTGATCATTTTATAAGTGTTTGGAAGTTCTTCCTGCTCTCTCAACTGCCACCATGTAAGACGTGCCTTGCTTCCCCTTCAACTTTCATCATAATTATAAGCTTCCTGAGGCCTCCCAAGCTATGCAGAACTTTGAGTCAATTAAATCTCTTCCCTTCATAAATTACCCAGTCTCAGGTATTTCTTTATAGCAGTGTGAAAACAGACTAATACAGGAAATGGGTACCATGGAGAGTGGAGCACTGCTATAAAGATACTTGAAAATGTGGAAGTGACTTTGGAACTGGGTAATGGGCAAAGGTTAGAGCAGCTTGCAGGGCTCAGAAGAAGACGGGAAGATGTGGAAAAGTTTAGAACTTCCTAGAAACTTGCTGAATGGTTTTGACTAAAATGTTGTTAGTGATTTGGACAATGAAGTCAAGGATGAGGTGGTCTCAGATGGAGATGAAGGACTTATCGGGGACCGGAACAAAGGTCACTCTTGCTATGCATTAGCAAAGAGACTGGTGGCCGATTGCCCCTGCCCTAGAGATCTGCGGAACCTTCAACTTGAGACAAATGGTGTGAAATTGGAACTTATATTCAAAAGGGAAACAAAGCATAAAAGTTTGAAAAATTTGCAGCCTGACCATATGGTAGAAAACAAAAATCCATTTTCTGGAGAGGAATTCAAGGCTGCAGAAACTTGCTAAGTAATTAGGAGCCAAATGTTAATTGCCAAGACAGTGGGGAAAACGTCTCCAGGGCACGTTAAAGACTTTCATGGCAGCCCCACCCATCACAGACCAGGAGGCCCAGGAGGGAATAATGGTTTACTGGGCTGGGCCCAGGGCCCCACTGCTCTGTGCAGTCTCAGGACATGGTGCTCTGGATCCCAGCTGCTCCAGCTCCAGCCATGGCTAAAAGGGTTCAAGGTACAGCTCAGGCCATTGCTTCAGAAAGCACAAGTCCCAAGCCTTGGTGGTTTCTGCATGGTGTTGGGGCTGCAGGTGCACAGAAGACAAGAGTTGATCTTTGGGAACCTCCACCTAGATTTCAGAGGATATATGGGAGCACCTGGATGTCCAGGTGGAAGTCTGCTGCAGGGGGAGAGCCCTCATGAAGAACCTCTGCTGGGGCAGTGCAAAGGCAAAATGTGGGGTTGGAGCCCACACACAGAGTCCCCACTGGGCACTGCCTAATGGAGCTGTGAAAAGAGGGCTGCCATTCTCCAGTCCCCAGAATGGTACATCCACCAACAGCTTGCACTGTGCACCTGGAGAAGCCACAGGCACTCAACACTAGCTTGTGAAGGAGTTGCCCCAGGCAGTGGGAGCCTACTCAATAGTGTGCCCCAGATGTGAGACATGGAATCAAAGGAGATCATTTCAGAGCTTTAAGATGTAATGACCACCGCAGTGGATTCTGGACTTGCATGGGGCCTATAGGCCCTTTGTTTTGGCAAATTTCTCCTATTTGGAATGGGAGCATTTACCCAATGCTTGTACTGTCATTGTATCTAGGAAGTAACTAACTTGGTTTGATTTTAGAGGCTCATAGGTGGAAGGGACTTGCCTTGTCTCAGATGAGACTTCAGACTGTGTACTTTTGAGTTAATGCTGAAATGGAGTTTGGGAGACTGTTGGGAAGGGATAATTGATTTTGAAATGTAAAAAGACATCAGATTTGGAAAGGGTGAGTGGAGGAATTATATGGTTTGGCTTTCTGTCCCCACCCAAAACTCATCTCAAATTGTAATTCCCATGTGTTGAGGGAGGTAGGTGTTTGGATCATGTGGGCAGTTTCCCCATGCTGTTCTCATGATAGTGAGTTCTCACAAGATCTGATGATTTTATAAGTGTTTAGAAGTTCCTCCTTCACTCTCTCTTGCCTAAAAACAAGACCTGCCTTGCTTCCCCTTCACCTTCCTCCATGATTGTAAGTTTCCTGAGGTCTCCACAGCCATGCACAACTGTGAGTCAATTAAACCTCTTCCCTTTACAAGTTACCCAGTTTCAGGTATTTATAGCAGTGTGAAAGCAGACTTATACATCTACTCAGGAAAATAATATGTGCATATTTAATAAACTCAGTAGGGCTCTGGCAAGACTGTACCTCTCCAGAAAGAATGCGTGGGTCACAATCAAAAGGGCAGTGCAGGGGACTTGCTATAACCCACATAGCTGTGTGTTGACAAAGATTACTAATTTTCACCAGCCTAAAATATATATGTTATTATATATTTTATTTTATTTCAATATCTCAAATTAGTAATGACTTATAACATGTGCTTAATGGCCTTGAATTTTTTTCTGTATAAATTGCCTATTCATGTCCTTTGCCCTGTTGAGATTATTGTCTTTATTGTAGTTTGCAGGAGTGCCTTGGAGATTGTAGATATTGATATTTTGTCTAATTTAGACATTGAAAATATTTTCTTTAATTCAAAAAATTATCTTTCTTCATGGAGTTTTGTGTAATAGAAGTCCTTAGTTTTGATAAAATAAAATTCATCAACTCTTTGCTTTTGTGTTTGAGCTTTGGGAATCATTTCTTTGAAGAAATCTTTATTTTCGGGCCCACATAGATAATTGCATACATAATCTATTAGGCCTATAAATTACCTTTCAACTTGAGTACCTAATCCTTTAGAGCTCACATTTTATATATGTTAAGTGAGGAGCCAGCTTTATTTTTCTTAATCTAGTAAACAGTTTTCCTATTATCATCTACCACAGCAGTCCCCAACCTTTTGGCACTAGGGACTGGTTTCATGGACAACAATTTTTCCATGGACAGGGTTGGGGTGGGGGATGGTTTTGGGATAAAACTGTTCTATGTCAGATCATCAGGCATTAGATTCTCATAAAGAGCATGCAACCTAGATCCCTCACATGCACCATTCACAGTAGGGCTCCTGGTCCTATGAGAATCTAATGCCACTGCTGATCTGACAGGAGGCGGAGCTCAGGTGGTAATGCCCACTGACTTGCCACTCACCTCCTGCTGTGGGGCTCAGTTCCCAATGGGCCATGGACTGGTACTATTTCTGGTTTCAGACTACTAGGGTAAACTTGTATATTCACAAAGAAATAGGTATCTTAGCATCTGAAATAGTGATGAGTGACTTTAGTCTACATTTCCAGTAGTTGTGGTTGAATGAAGTGCCATATTGGATGGGAAAGGAGAATATCAAGAAAAGGAAAAGAAAGGCATTTGCTGAGGGTCTAATATGTTCCATGCAAGACACCATATTTGGTATTTGTTTTATCTGTATAACTTTCTGGTACCAATCCATGGCCCAAGGGTTGGGGACCCTGATCTCCTCAACAAGTTGTCTTTTTTTTATGGATTTGAGGAAGATGCCCTGCTTATGTGATGTTTAATTCCAAATATAAATGATTCTATTTGTAGGCTATCAGTTATCTTCCTTTTTTTTTTCATTTGTCTGTTTTGGTGCCAATTTTACACTGGCACACTTGTGTTGCTTCATATAATTACATAATATCTGGTAGCCCTGATTCTCCCTCAAACTTTCCATTTTTAAGATGCATTGAGTTACACCTGGACTTCATTCTTCAATAGAACTTTTAAAGTATGTTTGTGAAACTCCTCAAAAAATACAACTGAAATGTGATCTGGAATTAAGTTGTACTTATAAAATTATTTGAGATAAATTGGTCTTTTTATAATATGATGTCATCCTATGTAAGAAAATAAACAGTTCTTCACTTATTCAAATTATTATTATTATTATTATTATTTTTGAGATGGAATCTCACTCTGTTGCCAGGCTGGAGTGCAGTAGCGCAATCTCGGCTCACTGCAGTCTCTGCCTCCCGGGCTCAGGTGATTCTTCTACCTCAGCCTCCCGAGTAGCTGGGACTACAGGCACCCGCCACCAAGCCTGGCTAATTTTTTGTATTTTTAGTAGAGATGGGGTTTCATCATGTTGGCCAGGATGGTCTCGATCTCTTGACCTTGTGATCCACCCACCTTGGCCTCCCAAAGTGCTCGGATTACAGGCGTGAGCCACCACCCCCAGCCCACGTATTCAATTATTTGCCATGTGCCTTTTAGGGATTAACATTTTGTCCACTGAGGTCCTATTCACTATAAAGTAAGTTAATACCTAGGCACTTTTATTGTTTCTTGCTAGTGAGAAAGGTGACATGTTTCATTACAACTTTTAGTTGGTTTTGCTGGTGTAGGAAAATATTAATTTTTATTGATTCAAATCTGGCAACCTTAATTCATTTATAAGGTCTATTACTTTACTTACTGATTTGGTTGTATTCTCTATCTAGATAGTCATTTCAATATAATTATTTTTATTTTCAGTGTCCAAGCTATCTAACAATATGTATAACAGAAGGAAAAATAATGGGCATTCTACTCTTGTTCCCAGTCTTTTTTTAAGACAGAATCTTGCTATGTTGCCCAGGCCGGAGTACAGTGACACAATCTCAGCTCACTGCAACCTCCACCTCTCAGGTTCAGGCAGTTCTGTCTCAGCCTCCTGAGTAGCTGGGATTAAAGGCGTACACCACCACACCTGGCTAATTTTTGTAATTCTAGTAGAAACAGAGTTTTGCCATGTTGACCAGACTGGTCTTGAACTCCTGACCTCAGGTGATCTGCCCGCCTCGGCCTCCTAAAGTGCTGGGATTACAGGCATAAGCCACCGCACCTGGCCCCCAGTCTTAAAAATAATGAATTTAACTACTGTTTTTCATTAAGAGTATTTGATGTAGATTTTGGTACACAACCCTCACCAAATCAAGGAAATTCTTTTATAAACAGGTTTATAAACCAGTTGTTGTTTTAAACATAAAATGTATTGAAATTTTTCAATTTTTCCCCTACAACTATTGAGACAGCCAAATGATTTTGGAGTCATCTGCTGATTTCTAAGCAGTGGCTAAAAGCTTTGGCAGTCTCACATGTTTATAGAATCAATTGTTTGTAAATGTGATAGAATGAGATCCAGAGAGATTAAAAGAGCATTGAGATAAGCCCAATATTTTGTTCTACTTTTCCTCTTGAGGTGGTTGTGGCTTAGGGCGGAAAAGTAATGAAGCTGAGATGTTTCAGCCAAGAGGATAGGAAGATGAGCAGAGTATTTGGTAATTTCATATGACTCTTGAGACAAAACAGAGTAGCTCAGAGCCTGTCAAGAAGGAGGAGAATTACTAGGCATAAAGCAAACAAAAAGCAGAATTCTAGTTAGGACCCTGGCAAAGCTAAACCCGAAAAGAGACAGTAAATTTGAAATACATAAGCCTTCAAAAAGAGTGATATACATTATTAAACCATGGAATTTCCATGTTTCACAGTCTTCCCCTACTTTGACTGCCAGCAATTGAAAGTCATCTGCAAGGCCTGACATCATCTAAAGTCTCAAGTTTTTCCTATAACTTTCATATACAATATCAGAAAACCATTTAAAAATGTTCAAGTGTTCCAAGAGATAGAAGAAAATGACTGAAGACAATAAAAACAACAGACATACTAGAATCATCATTCACCCTTGAGGATAAATATAATTAATTTTTTGTGCTAAAAAGAGTACATGGAAAAATGGGAAGATTCACCATAGGACTGGAATCTTAAACAAAAAGAATCAAATGACCAAGAGAGCATTATAGAACTATAACATACAATAACTGAAATTTAGAATTTAATATATAGGTTTAACAGTAAATTAGAAACAACAAAAGAGAAAATGAGTGAACTGAAGGATTGGTCATCAAAAATACTCACACAAAAGCATGAAAAAAAGAATAGAAGGTGCAGAAAAAAGATGAAAAATATATACAATGTACTACTATATAACATAAATATATATTATGAAACACAAAAAGAAAGATAACATAGCTATACTAATATTAGAAACCCTAGACACTACAGAAAAAAATATCAAAAATAAAAAGAGACATTTTGTAATGATAAATTGGTCAAAGTGCCAGGAGACAGATTAATTATAAATGTGCATGATCCTAATAACATAATCTCAATATATGTAAGGCATGAATTTTCAGAACTAAAACGGATAAATAGATTAATGTAAAATCATCCTTGGAGATTTTAACAAATCACTCTCAATAACTAAGAGAAGAATCAAATAAAAAATGTCAATAAGACTACCCAAAATGCTAATAGCACTATAAACTAATGGCACCTAATTAACAAAGTACAATAACATTACACCCGCCGGGCGCGGTGGCTCAAGCCTGTAATCCCAGCACTTTGGGAGGCTGAGGCGGGCGGATCACGAGGTCAGGAGATCAAGACCATCCTGGCTAACACGGTGAAACCCCGTCTCTACTAAAAAATACAAAAAACTAGCCGGGCGAGGTGGCGGGCACCTGTAGTCCCAGCTACTCGGGAGGCTGAGGCAGGAGAATGGCGTAAACCCGGAAGGCGGAGCTTGCAGTGAGCTGAGATCCGGCCACTGCACTCCAGCCTGGGCGACAGAGCAACACTCCGTCTCAAAACAAAACAAAACAAAAAAACAAACAAACAAAACATTACACCCAAGAATAACAGAATACACATTTTTTAAATAATTGTTTTATATTAAGTTCTGGGATACATGTGCTGAACATGCAAGTTTGTTACACAGGTATACTTGTGCCATGGTATACATATACACAGGTATACATGTGCACCTATCAACCCCTCATCTAGGTTTTAAGTTCCGCATGCATTAGGTATTTGTCCTAATGTTCTCCATCCCCTTTCCCCCAACCCCCCGATGGGCCCTGGTGTGTGATGTTCCCCTCCGTGTGTCCATGTGTTCTCACTGTTCAGCTCACACTTATGAGTGAGAACATGCAGTATTTGCTTTTCTATTCCTGCAAGATACACATTCTTTTCAAGTGCTCATAAAACATTTACCAAATTCATCATACGGCAGGCTGTAAATAATTTTCTCTATGATTTAAGTCATATAGAATATGATTTCAATTATATACAATAGAATTACATTGGAAATATGTGATGACAAGTTATGAGAAAGTCCTTATGTTTGGAAATTAAGCATATATTTTTATATATTTGACAAGTGAAAGAAAAAAAATCACATTAAAATTGATTAAATACTTTGAATTAAACTATGTTGGAACAACATATCAAAACTTGTGTGATGTAGCTAAGCATTTCTATAGAGAATTTATAAAAGTTATATCTTTAAATGCATATAGTAGAAACATAAAAAGAATTATAAGCAATATAAGCATGCATTTCAATAAGTTGGAAATAGAACAGCAAGAATGTATTAAATACATGACAAGAAATGACAAAGAGCAGGTATCAAGATATACAAAACCAATACAGAAAACCAATGAAACCTAAAGGTGGTTCTTTGAAAAGATGAAAAAAAAAAAAAGGATAAATCTCTGGCAAGAAAAATATGAGAAAAGAAACATCACCACTATCTGAAATGAAAAATAAGATACCATTATGGACCTTATAGACAATGAAAGGATAACAGGTCATTATGAACAATCTAAGCCAAATAGACAAATCACAACTTAATCTAATGCAAGAGAAATAACAAATGTAAATGTAGACATGGTCTGCTAATTAAACACTTTTTATATTACACTAATTTTAAGAAAATAGTGTAATACTAAAAGTCTTATAAACACATAATTACACATTTAGTATTACACTATTTTTTTCCAAAAATATATAGTCTAATGAAAATTGTAGTGTGTTTTAAGTACTTGAAAGAAAATGCATTTGCCCTCATTAATGAGAAATAGATACTAATTATAACTAGCCATTGCACATTTTTCATATTTATGTCCTCTATTAATATTTTAATCTATATAGTCTTAAAAGTGACCAAAGTATTTATTTTTAAATATTCTCCATATTGATTTCAAAAATAGCTATTTCATTTTTCAAATAAAATTAAATGTGCTGTACTTAAGTTATATAACAAAGTACAAGTGGTGTTTCCTCATTGGACTCTAAATGGTCAGTGTTTACTCGGCAAATCAACGAATGGTATCTGGATACTGGCACAGGGCACACTGCTACAGGCTCACTACTCAGCACACCCTTTACAGCTCAAAACAGCTGGCATTGGGCTACCATCTCAGGTGGCTAAGGACAGTTTTCCTTAGCATGAGTGAAAGCAAACATAAGGGTACCTTGCCAAAGGATCCAGTTGTTAGAAGCATGCTTCTCCTTTACTGCATAAGCAATTTTTTATTTAAAAGTGCCAGATTTTTTATCTATAGACTTGCTATCTGATTACCTATGGTTGTGAAACCACTAAAAGGGGTTAATGAGGTAACTCTTTGACATGCTAAAAGTGCAAGTAATTTTAATACAATCACTATCATCACTGATTAAATTCTTATGTAAGTACAAAATCTGCTTTTTGCTATTATGGCAATGGCCAATTTTTCACTTCCCTGAGAAGGCGGTCTATCGTAACAATTTTATATTTAAAAATCACTATTTTCTCCTGAGACAGAGGGCACACATAGACATTGTTGTGATGTGATTCATTGTTACTTATTTTTATTTCTTTGTTTACTGGAAAGGGAGGTAAAGAGTTTTAAAATCAGTGCAGATGCTGGTATGGAACAGAGTCTGGATGAAATAGTAGATTACTAATCTGGAGATGGTAGAGACAAACTGATTATAGCAAGTTATTAAGTTATTACCCACTAAAAGCAGAATCCAGCACTTTTAAAAATACACACAGCCAGACTTTACAATAGGAAATAAAAGTATCATTGCTATTCTATTGATTCTACATGTCAATTGACAGTGTAGAATTAGAGGAATATATAAAAAATTCCATCCATGAACTCTGTACTTTTAAATATGGTAAGACTTATAAATAAGTATACCTTTTCACTTTTCTTTTTTAAAAATATATTTTTGGTCAGGTGCAATGGCTCATGCCTGTAATCCCAACATTTTGAGAGGCTGATGTGGGAGGATCCCTTGAGGCTGTAAGTTCAAGAACAGCCTGGGCAACATTACAAGAATGTCACTCCCATAATAAGGGTATGTTCTATGGCAAAGGTGATGAGTATCACTCTCATGATTATGTTACTATACATGCAATAGTACCCACTTTGCTAACCAGACTCCAATACAGGCTATAAGTAAGTTGTCATGTTGTAACCTCATACACGACTGTGTGGCAAAGACCTTTGGGAGGCCTCTAGATGCAAAGAGTTTCTTCTTGGCCAACAGGTAGCAAACAGAAGGGGCCTCAGTTCTACACCCACAAGAAAATAAATCCGCCAAAACTGAATGAATCGATAGTGAACATTTCCCCAGTCAGGCCTCTGATGAGATCACATCCCAGCTGACACCTGGATAGCAGCTGGGTGAAAAACTAAACCAAAGAGCCTGTTAAGCTTTCCCCAGACTTCGGACCTACAGAAACTCTGAGATTAATAGGTATTTCTTAAGTTGCTAAATTAGTGATAATTTATGACACAGCAGTAGAAAGTAAATACAAATAGCAATTGTATTACGTTTATATATCAGTTTTAGGAAAACTGACATTTCTAATATTGTCTTTTCATGTAAAATGTGACATGTATTTCTATTTGTTTTGATTCCATTTTATATTCTTCAGGAAGGATAAACATGTCTTTATGCTTTTGTATGATTTATATATTATGTTTTTCTTCATTGAGGCTTTCATATTTTTGTTAAATTTGCTTTCAGTTTATTATGAGCGTTATCACATTTTCACAATTTTATTTCTAGGTGAATTAGTAATAATATTGCACAATTACTAAATACCATTACTATTACTGGTGAATTAATAGAAGTTATTTGATTTGTGTTGCTTATCTTGCATCAGACATCAGATCAAATCTTTTTAATAATTTAGTAGATTTTCAATGATACTGCCTAGGTCTTTGAAGATATAACCATTGTATCATAAAAGAGTGATCATTATATTTATCCTTTTTATAATACAACTTTTCTTCTTCTATTTGATCCTTCTCTAATTCACCTGGGTTTGTCTAGCTTTTTGGCAAAGGTCTTACATTCTTACCACCTCTGAGCTCACTTGTCCTTTCAGGTCCTTCTGTATCATTTCATTTTAGCAGGGAGAATGGTTTGTTTTCCTAGACAGGTTTTGTATCTCCAGTATCATTCTAGGTGAAAAACCTAATGTTAGAAGCCTTTCTTTCAAGTGTGTACAAACTATGTGATGCTTCTGGAATCAAAGCTATATTTGAGATTGATATTTTCTTTCCACTGTATCTTCTATAGAATGTGAAAATGGTGAATAGAACACATTAAGTATGTGAAATAAACATATTGGTGAAGAAAGTGAATCTGGAACCAAAGAGGATTTTAATTAAAAGCCCAAAACAGGCTGTGTGGGGTGGCTCATACCAGTAATGTCAGCTACTCAGAAGGCTGAGGTGGGAGGATCACTTGAGCCCAAGAGTTTGAGGCTATAGTGAGTTATGATTGCACCACTGCACTCCAGTATGGGCAACAGAGCAGGAAAACAAACAAACAACCAACATGGAAGAATGCACAAGAATGGAAAACACTAATATCTGAAAAATGAAATGTACTGAAACAGCCATCTATTTGCTAATGCCAAAAGACAGAATTACAACAAACATAGCTTAAAGATCTTCATTGGCTTTTATTTGCCATTCTAGAATTGAGCAACACCTTATTATATAAATAGAATGAATGTTCCAAGGAGGTGAGCAGAGGATGTTGACTTTATAGGCAGAAAAGTGCTGAAGAAAGCAGGAACAGAAAACAAAAAGCAGATTAGTTATTTCAAAGTTACTATTCTTGTAGGGCATGGTGGCTCACGCTTGTAATCCTAGCACTTTGGGAGCCTGAGGTGGGTGGATCACCTGAGCTCAGGAGTTGAAGGCCAGCATGGCCAACATGGCAAAACCCCATCTCTACTAAAAATACAAAAAATTAGCCAGGTGTGGTGGTGCATGCCTGTAATCCTAGCTACTTGGGAGGCTGAGGCATGAGAATCGCTTGAACCTAGGAGGTGGAGGTTGCAGTGAGCCAAGATCACACCTCTGCACTCCAGCCTGGGCAACAGAGCAAGACTCTGTCTCAAAAAACAGAGACAAAGTTACTGTTCTTGTAAAGTTTAAAGCAGAGGGGACTTCTTACTACGTAGGCTAAAACTGACCTGTTTGGGGATATGATGATTATTTCTGTTTCTCCTGATTTCTGGAAAGGTCAGATAAACAAATTAGTTTTGGCTTGGTGAGGTGGAACTCCAGTCTGAATGACTCCATTTGGTTTCACCTGTTGGACCTAGTGCAGGAGCTCAGTCCAAACCAATGGCCTCCTGTGAATTTTACTTATCCTGTGAATAGGCAACTGTCTGGTGTTAGAATGAGGGCTACAGTTAGGCTTAGCATTTCAGCTTTTTGGGCTTCAGTCTCCTCAGTATAAAATGAGTGTAACAGTGTTATACAAAGTACTCACAGGGTTATGAGGGACACTCAAGCCTGGAAACTGAAATCCAAACTTGGGTGGGGTGCACTTTCCTTTATCTATGCCAGGTGACTTTTCAAAATGAAAATCAACTTTGGCAAAATTTCCAAGAGTTGAGATGAGTGTATTCTTTCTATCTGAAATGATTTAGAAAATTGTTCACATTCTTGTTTTGACACTTGAAGAAAAGTCAAATCAGACTACATGTTTTCTCATCTTTCCATCCATACACTTAACAGTTATGATTGAACAAACAATGCATCATAAATTGAGTATTTAAAGATTTATTTCATTTTTGTTCTTTTTCTCCTTGCATTTTTTAAACCATTTTAATCTGTTTTGGAAAGACTAGGTGGGGGCAGTACTTTTATGAAAGTAGTAATTTAAATGATAATATGATAGATGAATCTTATATAAAAAGCTGGATAATTTTCCGGGAAATAATAAATTTGTAAGAGAAACTGGAGATAGATGGTGGCTTGGATCTTTTTAAAAATAAATTTATAAACTTACTAAATCAGAGATTCACCTTCTGTATTTGCAATTTTATAAACATTGGTTTCTCATAATAGTTCTTAAATATTTTAAATATTGTCTTTAAATGTTACTATGAGTAGACAAAATAACAATAAAAATAATATTTTAGCCAAGAGCTCAAAAGTATGATAGGTAAAAGTACTGTCTTATGTACATAAGTGTTGCTTTCCACACTTGCCACCTAAAGAGAAATTCGTTCATGCTTTTCCATGAATTAATTTTACTGTCCTTGAATTCTTTTGCTAAATTTATAAACAATATTTTTGTCACACAGAAGATAGACAAGCTTCCTAGAAAGTAGAACTAATTCAAGTGAATGATAGCACATGAAGAAAGGAAAAAAATATGTCTAGAAATAACACAAATTTCCAAGGGCAAATCTAGAATATTCAATCTATGCATGGTTCAGAAAGCATTATTTTCTAGGTGAATGTGTAGTCTTCATAGATGTTAGATGGCGATTCACTCTCCACATTTCACTGGGCAGTGATGCACCTCTGTGCCGCCAGAACTCTGATAACTTTCATTACAGGGCAAAGAGGAAGGAAGTAAAGTGATTAATATTTATGAACTCCAACACAAAGTTGGAAAGCTAAGGAATAGTGCTACTCATTGATCTGTAATATTTCCCAAGGTAAACCATAGAATAAAATGAATTTCTTTAAGCAGGAAACCAGATGTCTGCTCAAAATAGATCTCTCACTGCATTGGGATACCTTGCCACAAAGAGAGATTCATTGGATCTTAATGTTTGCTGCATCAATACTTCTTGCAGAAAACCTTAATTGATTATGGTTTACCTAACTCTTTAAATAAGTATTTAAAGAATAAGTAAATTTTCTTAATAGAAATACAGTTTTAATTTTTATAAATTATATTTATAACATCTTTCTACTTTAAAATTCTATGACACATTTATACCACACAAACATTATTTAAAGATATCTAAGGAATGGTCTTTATAAAGAATTATTATAAATGTGGCTGGGCGTGGTAGCTCACGCCTGTAATCCAGCACCTTGGGAGGCCGAGGTGGGTGGATCATCTGAGGCAAGGAGTTTGAGACAAGCTTGGCTAACATGGCAAAACCACGTCTCTACTAAAAATACAAAACTTAGCTGGGCATGATGGCGCAGGCCTATAATCCCAGCTACTCAGGAGGCAGATGTTACAGTGAGCCAAGATCTTGCCACCGCATTCCAGCCTGGGCAACAGAGTGAGACTCCATCTCAAAAAAAAAAAAAAAGTGATTAATTTAATCTATAATTGAATATTTTCTTTAAGTTAGATAAACCTGTTTTCATTTTTTTTTTTAAGTTTGGACTTTGAATATCTTACGCCTTAATACAGAGAATACAAACCTCAGAAAAATCATGGGGATGATTTGTTAAGTTAATATCTTCTAGAATTTTTTTTTCATGTGCTGAAATGAAAGCAAAACAATTTGAAGTAAAACTAATACTCAAAAGCAATCCTTGTCAAAAATATTTTTTAATTGCATTACATGGAAATAGAATTATTTCTGAATAGCAGCAAATAAGAAAACCAATTAAAACTAGAAATCCAAAGACAAAAATGACTGAAGAAAGACACCCAGTTTTGTGTTATGGTTTTTTTAAGATGACTAGAGAGAGAAAACAGCTGTTAAGGAACACAAAGTGCTAATTATCATGTTTAGTTAAGAGAAATGATTATCAGCAGAAGTAAAAAAGGGAGGGGAGGCATTATAGTAATGGAAATCAAATCACATCATGCTGGCATTCAAGTGAATCCATTTTATCTTGAGCAATCCAAGAGGTAAACAGGAAAAAAGAAAATAAAGAGCTTGCAAACATTCAGAATTAGACAACAAAACAGTGGGAGCTCAAGCTGCTGGCTTGAGCAAAGGTAAGATGCAGGCAGAGCAAGGAAATGACTGCTGTGAATAAAAACCTCTGCCCTATTCTGTTTTGTGGATACTCTTTTAGGTTTGGGGAGGATTAAGACAGTACTTCGGGAAAGCCATTAAAAAGATACGAGAATAAGCCATTCAATACATATTCCTTGACGCAATTATTATCTCTGTGGATGTAGAGTTATTATCCAGGGGCATCATTTTACTTGGAATTTTAGGCCCAAGGGCAAGCATAGATCCCTTTAAATTTTGAAATAATAGCTGTAGCCCAGCCAAAGTTGAAGAGGTCAACTAGATTCCATTTATTAATAGAAAGAAGAAAGTCATATACAGAATGTTACTACCCACATAGTACATTGATTCATTAGGGGACCTTAATTCTCCAGGAAAAAAAAAAAAAGTTCCCTATCACAGTCTCTTCCACAGTTTTAAAGACTTGAGAGGCTTTTACCCAAAATGCACTAATATAAATAAGGTAACAATATTAAACATCTCTATGTTGACACCTAAATATCCAAACACATCAGTACCTCCTATTTCCGAAAACTTAAAAGGACAATTCTAGCTCTGCTGCAAGATAAGTGAGTCCAGGAATGTGCAGAACTTACATAATTTAAAAAAAAAGTTTCTTTTATGTTTAAACTAAATCATATATCTTGCATTTTAATTCAATAAATATATTGAATTCCCATTCTGAGTCAAGCATTGACCTAGTTGTTCTGTGGAATACAAAGATTGGCAATACAGGACTCTTAATCTCAAGGATGTCACCATACCTAGAATGTGTGGAAGAAATAGCAGCTGCCATTGATCCAGCACCTATGTGAGCTAGGTTCCAGTTGTCACCTGTATCATCATCCCTAAATTAAAGACGAAGTCACTGAGGAACATCAAGTTGAACTTTTGCAAGGCCATGCGGTTAACTGAAAAGTTTTTTCCAGTGTAAATCTTTCTAGTATGTCACACTTTACACAAGAGCCTCTGCCATTTGCTTGGGTACTAAGTTACTTCTCAGTGTTCTTCCCTGAAGTTGAAAACTCCTAGCTCCTTTACCAGTCTCACCTAATTATTATGTCTGCAGGTTCTCATTCATTCCTTCAACAGTGACTGAGTGACTGTCTATTGAGTTGAATACCTGAGAGTTCCCAGTCATTCCTTCTAGCATCCCACACTTTACGGCAAGACAGAGAAAAACTTCCTGAGTCCTAGAAAAATTGCAGCCTACTTTTAAACCTGGTACATTCCACACATGCTCTTGGCAGTTCAAGTCTTCTGGAAAGTATTCAGGGCCAAGGGGCTGAGAAATCAGGAGAAATCAGGATGTAAAGACACTGGATTCATTATGGGAAAACATAACATTTTATTCAAAGAATTGTTGTTGCCACTGCTATTGACATTGTCGATGCAGCCTTAGACATTGACAATGACAAATGGTCTATACTGTCAGCTCAGGCTATAAAGTCAACAGGAAAACTCTGAACATTAGTCAAACCTTTGACTTAACTGAAGCACTTTAATATTCTCACCAGGCATTGTCTGACATACACCACAGCATGAATTACCCTCTGGCTTTGCCTAAAATTTTATTTTCTTCCCTGCTCCTCAGATTCATTTGACATGTAGGTCACAACACTGAGATAAAATTAGTCTTGATGTTCGTGAGGAAGCCTATTGGTGAGAATTTTACTTCATTCCTTAATTATCCATGAATAATGGGGAAAAGAAGATTAGCAAGACAGTGTATTCTAAAATCTACAAACAACGGATTCCTTTCACTCATTCTAACAACCAGAAATTATTTTTAAAATAATAAATAATTTTCAAAATATGTCAAATGTCAAATGTTATCAGCAAAGACTGAACTCAGAAAGGCTTATTTAACTGCCTACCTTAGTACTTAGCACTGTGCCTGGCACTTAGTAAGTTTTTGTTGAACAGATGAACCTCCCAGACTACTAGTCTTTATTGTTCTACAGAGGGATATTTTTATTTTACCTTTTCAACATATTTGCAGTGAAACAACATACATTCAGAAAATGTATAAAATTGTTTATTCTTCATGATAATCCTAAAATACTATAAATTCTGCAATGTGTTCTAATTTTTCAAGCACATACTATATTCAAAATAATTTTAGTTTTGAGTGCATTTAATCCTATTCAACTGACCTATAAACCTCAACCAAGTATGGTCACTCACTTAGCCAGAAGGATGAGTATCCCTGAGCTCTTGTTCCAGGTGTATTAATTACTGCACACTTGGTGGCTTTAAACAACAGAAATTTATTCTCTCACAGATCTGCAAGCTCAGTGGCCACATCAAGGTGTTAGCAGGGCCATGCCCCATCTGAGACACTGAAGAACAAACTGTTCCATACCCCTCTCTCAGCTTCTAGCGATTGCTTCAGTCTTTCCTGTTCCTTGGATGCATCACTCCAATCTCTGCCGCCATCTTCACATGGTGTTCCTCTCTCTGTGTCTTACTTTCTGTCTCCAAATCCCCTCTCCTTGTAAGGACACCAGATATTGGACTTAGGGCCACCCTTAGTCCAGTAGCACCACATAATAATCTGATTACATCTGCAAAAGCTTGTATTCAAGAAGGTCACATTCCCAAGTTCTGAGCGGACATGCATTTTTGTGACACTATTCAAAAAATTCACAGGGAAGTTTAGCACTTTTGGATTGGTATCAAAATTCTAACGTCAGCAAATCAATTGTTTTCTTTATTAGTATGACTGTATTCATTAACACAGATAATACTGAGCTGACGAAACTAGATAGATCATTTTGGTCTACAGAACAGTCAATGACAGTCTTCAATGACAGCTCAACTTTATCAAAGAAATGTGTGTGAAGGGTTGATCTAGTATCAATAGGCAGGTTTTATTCCCTCAAATACAATCATTCAATTACAGTTCTGCTACATGAATAGCTCCAAGTAATAAATATTCCTTCCCAGTGACCACAGACGGGCACATGTATAGCTAGCCATTTTCTTCTGTGATTATTTGATATACCCTTTTCTGAATGGTACCCAGTTGTCCCTTCCCAGCTTTTCCTCCTATTTCTTATCCCATCATATTGCTTCTAATCCCTGTCTCAGTCCTTCTAAAGAATCAGACATATCATGCGTAAAGCCATTTAAGTTTGTAGGAAGAAAAGCCATCTTGGCATATGTCCTTTGTTTTCCTACTCATTACTTTCTTACACTTGCTATTCTCTGTACCTGGGGTGCGTTTTCTTGAAATATTTAAATGACCGTCTTCTGACTTCTTTCTGGACTCTTCTTCAATCTGAGTTCCTCACAGAGGCCTCCCATGACCACCCTATCTAAAGTAGCTACCCATCTCCATCATGTTTTATTCCTTTACCCTGTTTCTTTCCTTCATATCACTTATTCCAAGTGAAAAATATATATAATATTTATAATCAAAATATAATATAATTTATAGGTTAAATTATTTACTGTCTGTATAACCCACTACCCTATAAGTTCTTGAAGTTTCTGATTTTGTCTATTCAATGTACTGTTGTATTCCTTGCACTGACAAATATAGTAGTTGCCTGACCAATAGCAGATGCTTAATAAATATGTGTTGTATGATTAAATACATCAATGATTTGTAGTGCTTTATGTCTCTGACAAATTTCTACCTGTACTAACCATTGGCCTGAAAAGTAAACATGAACAAATATGTAACTCACCACGATATTTCCTCCCTGAAATGTATCTAATTCTTGTAGAATACCAGGGATAGATACACAAATAGGAGGAACTGCTTTCTTCATGATGAGTTCAACAGCCCATGCAAATCCGTAATCAGTGATATATAAATTAGCCAATCATTCACTGGGGATTTCACTGTCTACTAACACATTACTTGTTTTCATTTTAGCATATAATTGGAACAAAGGGCTACATTTTACTAATAGTAGCCAGTTGAAATAATTTATGACAATAATTCTAATCTTTTTTTTACTGGTATCACATGAATACATATTGTGTATATTTTACTCTTATTAAATTTTTTCCACAATATTTAGCTAAGCATGCATTTTAGAGCATCAATTTGTCACACTTTTCTGCCATCCCTGAGTTTGGAGCCAAATGAGAAAAGACACAGGAGACAAAATAAATGGAGACCAAAATGTCAACCTGTTTCTCATCAGCTGATTAGTGTGGCTTTAGATCTATAGTAAAAAGGACTTTCTAACACCTCATCCCAAAATACAGATTATCCTTCCTGTCATATAATTCCTGAGCAAAGGAATTTCTTCTCCCCTTCCCTCCTAAGCTTACTTCATGGGAAAAACCGATGTATCCATTTTTCCACTGTCTCATTAATGCTGTATAACAAATAACTACAAAATCAGAGTGTCCTGCACAATAAATATTTATCTGTGCTCTCAATTGTGAGTTGGCCTAGGTTCCACTGATCTTGATCGGACTCACTTGTGCATGCAGGGTTAGCTGACAGGTCAGCCGGGTGCAGTCTGGCCGGCTTAGGATGCCGTCAGTAGGGACAACCCTTTCTGCTGCAAGTAGTTTCTCTCTCTCCAGCAGGTGAGTCTGGGCTTGTTCTTATGGCACAGTAGGGTTCAAAGAGCCAGGAGAGCACAAACATACTGTCATTTCTCCTGCAACCTGCTAACCTAAGCAAGTCACAAAACCAGTCTATATCCAAGGGGTGTGAAAACAGACTGCACATCTTGAAGGGAGGATCCAAAAAATAACATTGCAAGGACTTCAGAACAGGGCAAGTGGGGGCTTGGGTCAATTTGCAATCGATCCACCACAGTCAGATTGCACCCTCTTTACAGGCAGGCAGATCCAACAAAAGATGGAGAAAAGGGTACAGCTGATCCTGCTGATTTCTTCCTCAAATGAGGAGGAAATGAGGAAAAGAAAGAGGAAGGATTAACCATCCACAAGATACCCAATGCCAGGAGAAAGGATAACCTCTAAATGTAGATTCATTTATCTACACAACATCAGCAATTCAGCCAACTCAATCCAACATTAAATGAAATAAATGAGTAAACGCAAAATCAGTATTTAGTGCAGTAAAAAACAACATTGCTGACTAAATCTTTCACACTCTCATGAATTGCTTTGCTGATTTTTTGTCAGGTAAACACAGTATGTTTGTTTTTTTCTTTTTTTCTCATGAAGATACTATGCATTTGGCTTTTCCAACAAACTCAAACAACTTCACTTGAGAGATTTCGGTTTGTGTTTTAATTAATTTAATCAATTCAAGTCATAAAATGGAATATTAGACATCTAGAAATGGCATGGTTTCTTCTTCGAAATTCTTAAAGTCTGTGGTTCTTGAATCAGAACATTAAGTTTAGAATATACGCCAAGTAAACGAGTGACTTCTCCTGCCATGTTACATGTAACAATTTTAACTTGATGGAATCATTTGGAGGAATCTATTTTTGATGGATTTGCTCAAAAAATGCCAGTCTCTAATTAGGTATTGTTATCACTATCACTAATCACAAAGTAATGTTTGAGGATGTTTTAACAGACTACTACCACAATCAAACCTAGTCAAGTCCTTTAGCCAGAAAAATAAATCCTGTTTTATTTTACAACAAAAAATATTAGCAAATTTATTAACATATACAATATATAATACAAAATATTTTATTTTATATTGGTTTCCAGTGTAACTACAGCTTGCCATGTTACAAAGTTTCTTATTGTTTTTCATATTTACTTTTGCATAGCTTTATAACTTAATAGAATTAGATCCTTTAGAACTATAGTCTCCAAATTTTTTGATCTTATAGCTGTAATGTAAAAAAAGAATAAAATGCCTTTTTATATGTAAGTATTTGCATGCTACAGGTATAAAATATGTTATATATCTTAAAAATTATGTATAAATTGGAAATTAAGAAATATGAACTAAAATATACCTGAGTAGAAGTCTCAACACTTTCATTCCACACCCTGATGATAATTTTGCTCCCACCAAATGAACAAAGCATTGTAGGGAAGCAGAAAGAAGACTAGAGGAAGCAGTTGTTCAAAAAGTCATTCAAGTATTTAAACTTCTGAAGTTCAACGCTTATACTATCTTTTTACAAAATGTACAGATATCAAAATGTAATAGAAAAAAACATCCACATCAAATCTCTACCTTCAACCCTTCTATATGATAGGCTTTGAGGAAGAGGTCTCCAGGCAGCTACTGCTATTATCTGCTCAGACACTTTCCCAACACATTTCACTTCCTGTAACAGATCCCAGCACTCTGATCATAGCAGTGAGTACCTGAGATTCTCTGGGCCAACTGACTTTACTCTCCTGGAATTGAACATGACTGATGACATACAGGAGCAAGAGGTAGTTAAAACTTCCCAACTGACGGTTGCACCTTAGAAGTTCCATGAACTTTCTTTATCCGGATATTCAGAACTGTGCTGGGTACTGTCTTCGTAAAGCAGGATTGCCCACCCTTTCCTTCTATTTCTGAGCTATCTCAGTAGCTCTCCAGGAAACCCTTCTTCTTTCTCAGGCTAGTCAGTGGTGGATTTTACTGTTTCAACCAAAGAAGTGTAACTGCTTATCCTTTATGACAATTTTGAGGAGTGCAAACTCTCATTCATTCAGCCAGTCAGTCTTTCTTTTAACAAATCTTTTTTGAGTATCTATTATGTGTTAGGTGCCAGGCCATAGGATAAAAAGATGAGTAAGACATGTTTGCTATTCTTTAAAAGAACAACTTTATAGTTGGCGAACCAGAGTTACATAGATAATTGCACTGGAGTTCTCTGACTGTGATAAGTACAAGATGCTACAGGACTGAGAAGCAGAGTCACAGAACCCAACTGTAAAAAGACAGGGGCTGCCTTTTGAAAAAGCTGGTACAAATGCCGAGCACTAAATTTACATCTTTGTGAATGTGACTTCTAGTTGGGGCATTCTGAGCACAGAGAAACCATAAAAGCAAATGTCCAATGAGGAAAAGGCAGTACAGTGTATGGGAAACTACCATAGTTTGGTGTTAAGTGTGAATTATGGCACTGAGGATGAAGATAGATACTAAGGAATTAGGACATTGTTCTGTATATAATTTTAAAAATATACTTTTTATCAAATTAGACTGGCTCTTCTGCAATAAATCTGTTAAATGATCTGCAAATTCTTACACTATTTCTGCAATTCAATCATAATTGAATGATCTGCTTCCAGTAAGTAATACGTCACAAAGAGAGAGACCAGTATCATTTTTTTTAAGAGAAAGGTCTTGGTGTGTTGCCCAAGCTGGCCTCAGACTCCTGGGCTTAAATGATCCTCCCACCTCAGCCTCCCTAGTAGCTGGAACTATTGATGCACACCACCATGCCTAGCTCACTATTATCAGTTGCTAATTTTCTTAAACAAAATCAGAAATGAACATTGATTTTATGATTAAGGATCTTTTGACCTATGTTCAATGTCTTAATTTATTTCTGCTGCTGTAACAAAATACCTGAGACTGGGTAATTTATCAACAAGAAAAACTTATTTTTCACAGTTCTGGAGCCTGGAGGTTCACAATCAAGCCGCCAGCAGGTTAGGGATCTGGAGAGGGCATGATCTCGGCTTCCAACACGGCACCTTGTGCTGCATCCTCGGGAAGGAGCAACTCTGTGTCCTCATATGTAGAAGGGACAGAAGGGAATGAACTTTATCCCTCAAACCATTTCATAAAGACCCTAGTCTTACCCATCCTCATGACTTAGTCACTTCCTAAAGACCCCACCTCCTGGTACTATCACATTGTCAGTTAAGTTTTAACATATGAATTTTGGGGGTCACATGCAGACCACAGCACTCAATCAACACAAGGATGTATCAAGCCACTGAAAAATAGCAGTAAACATGGTGAGAGAAATATGCCTGGTAAGATTATGTAGAGTCATAAAATTAAACTCCATAGTAACAAGGTTTTGCTAACCACACATCTTTTTGTTAATATTGCTGGAATCTAGATTGTCTACTTCTGCTTTTAGTTTACCCTGTGGTAATGTGTCTTACATATAATTTGAGAGGATTTTCCCCTTTGGTTTTTTATTCTTGTTGAACAATACAGACTTCAGCATATGCCTTAAATTGATTATCTCAAATGTCACCCACTTCAGGTGTTATCCTGGCCAGCATTCTAACAAGTGAGCATTCTGAAGGAAGCAATTGCAATATTTATTCCCTCTGGCAAGTGGCAGCAGATGCTTAGCATTTTAATGCTCATTTGCAACAGCCAATGTTTTGCTTTAACAAAGCAGTTGTCTTTTCAAAACTGAAAGCCCTTTGATAACCGAAGTTCTATTGTTGCACAGAAAAGAGAGATAAGACCACAAAAATTTAAATCAAGAATGTTGACCTCCCATAACCTTTTCATCTTGGGTCTTAGAGACAATTTCATCCAATGGCTTCTGCAGGTATCCTCAGAGATGAGATTAACTGTGTATAGGCTCCAGGTAATTATTTTTCCCCACACCTGCTTTCCCGCAGTCTGATGCAGACACCTGCACATGTTTTCGGAAAATGAAATTAATTCAGAGAAAGGCGCATTTAAAGGTACTGTTTCCTAATAAAGGAATTTCACCTTAGAGATGAGAAGATGTTTGATTTTCCTTTTCAGCTGCCTGATTCCTTATCCTCTAAAATGTGTGTAAAGCCTTGACCTGGGGAGTCTAATCTCTAAAGAGAATACCATCCACATGAAATCATGCCTGAAACAGTTTCTCTTCATTAAATCCTCCTGTTTTTCTTCTTTAATCACTTGGCCCTTCCACGTGTTTCTTCCTCTTATAATGGGTATACCAGAAAACACTTGGCTCCATGTTACTTCACAGATTTTCATAAGCAATAATTAGCTCTATTCTCCTTTGTGGCTCAGGGAAGCAAAAGTTAGTAGGAACAGCATCTGGAGCAGCTCCCCATACCCCCAACCCCAGCGCTGTCTGGGCTTAAGGATGGCTCCATCAGGATGCTATTGGTTCTGACTCAGCAGTTATCAGCAAAGAGCTGAGCACACATTTCAGAAACAAGGATAAACGTCTACAGAACTGATGGCGAAGTGCTTTAGTTTCTCCAAAACAGATTAACTTTGGCCATAAGGCACCTTCAGAGTGAATGGCACAATGAGATGAGACTGGACACCAGAGGCTGCTGATGGACGTGCCAGAGGGCTTCTCATTAAAAGAGCATTGCCTGTTTTTGAGGACATGGAAAGACCCAATGGATTGATGAGCACTAGAAGTGACACTGTCATTCATTTGATTTCCATTTTGAATTGTCAGTAGCATTCATTCATTACATAATTTTTGTGAATGGAAATTGTAATTGAGCTCTCCATGGAAAAGAAGGCAACGTTGCAATGTCCACCCAATGTCCAGTGGTATCCACTGTGATACCAAAGGAGCTATTTCCAGAACAGGTTTCCTCAGTGTTTGTTGTTTCCTCAGTGTTTGTTGAAGAAGGAAAGGTCCCATTGCCTCCTCTTCATGATCTTGGTCTGTAGTTTCATTTTCCTCCATTAATATTCTCAATCTAGTAGTTATGCCCAAATATTTTTCTATTTTCTAAAAAGAATCTGTTGGTTAAAACTCTGGGGAAAAAGAATAAATACAGTCTACGTCCTCAAGGAGCTTAGAGTCTAATGGGACACAGGTTGGCACAATGGGTATGGAGAACCGAGGGAGTGAAACAATGGGCATGGAGAACCGAGGGAGTGAAACAATGGGCATGGAGAACCAAGGGAGTGAAGCTTATAAGGTGAACTTTCTGAACTTGGTCCTTTCTATGAGTGTATTTTTTCATTATACATAAACTGTATCCTTCTTAAGAACAGAAGCATAGCTATGATCTCTTTACATTGCCCACATCAGTTGGTATGACTATTTGTATTTAATGAGTAATCAATATTTGATTGTGAAAAAGAATGGTGCTGAATGTTGCCTCTAAGAATTACTTTAATGTTTCCTCTGCCAAGGCAAAGATTAAATAGATTAAAGCAGACGCATTTTTGCTGCAAACAAATCAGTGAACATTAAAGTGTCTTAGAGTCACAGGGATGATTTCATTGTCAGTGCTATACCTTTGACAGATGCCCAGATAACAAACATTAATTTCTTCAATATTTTAAAAGCCCTTAGATTACTGATTATAATATTGTATATATATAGTTATATTATATTGATTATTCTATCTAATAAACATGTGCTTGCCTTGTAAAGATGCTGGAGATTGGAGCAGTCAGCAACTACTGACATGAAGCTCTTGACAAAATTATCTGAGGAGCCCAGAACAGGGATTAGGGATTGCTGTAAGAGGCAGAGCCATGCCTCTTTTCAAACACAGCACCCATGAGCACCACCAAAGCTGGGTGATATGGATGACAGCCAGCTACTCTGAAACAAGAAAGATGCCCCCAAAAGGAGATTCAAGAAGTATGGTTAAGATGGTCAAGCTCTCTGACTGTCACAAGCAAGAATTCAGATCAGACTTACTGATTTGCACATGTGAAAAAAAGCTGCACTCCCTTTCTCCAGGAGTAGCCTAATAAAGTGAAAAAGGAAACACTGAGGCCATGCATGGTGGCTCACGCCTGTAATCCCAGCACTTTTGGAGGCTGAGGTGGGCAAATCACTTGAGCTCAGGAGTCCAAGACCAGCCTGGGCAACATGGCAAAACTCTGTCACTACAAAAAAAAAATACAAGAATTAGCCAGGCGTGGTGGCGCATGCCTGTGATCCCAGCTACTTGGGAGGCTGAGGTGGGAGGATAGCTTGAGCACAGGAGACAGAGGTGGCAGGGATCCCTGATCACACCACTGCACTCCAGTCTGGGTGACACAGCAAGACCCTGTCTCAAAAAGAAAGGAAAGAAAAGAAAGGAAATAGAGAGAGAGAGAGAGAGAGAGAGAGACAGAAAGAAAGAAAAAAGAAAGAAAGAAAAAGAAAGAAAGAGAAAGAGAGAGAGAAACACAGAAAGAGAGAAAGAAAGAAAGAAAGAAAGAAAGAAA